>NC_056728.1:468147855-468185355 GCF_019279795.1 Protopterus annectens
TGTGGGCACCTAGGCTCTGGTGGGGGGCAGTGTGTCCCTTCTCTGTGGTGGTCTTGACACAGCTGTTTCCACAAGATCATATTGTGTAGCATGGCACATACTGTGAACATCTGTGCAAATGTTGCTGGAGAGTACTGTAGGGCTCCACCTGATATATCAAGGCACCAGAACCATGACTTGAGCAGCCCAAACACACACTCTATGATGTTCCTAGCTTGTGTGTGTGCCTCATTATGGCATTCTTCAATGGGTGTGTGTACATTTCTGATGGGTGTCATCATCCATCATTCCAGTGCATAGCCAGCATCCCCCAGTAGATGGCCATATGGGATGTCCTCCCTGGCAAACGTCTGGTACAGTTGTGATGAATGCCAGATATGGGACTTGTGATAGCTGCCAGGGCTGCTGGCACATGCACTCATGATAATGCCCTGGGCATTGCACATAACCTGGCAGTTGATGGAGTGATACCCTTTGTGGTTGACATAGACTCTGCCCTCCTCACCTGGTTGTGCTTTGATGTGTACATGAGTGCAGTATATGGCACCCAGCACCTCAAGGTAGTGTACTTCATGGTACAAGAGATGCATACTGCTGCCCCTCTCCTCAGGGGTGGGGTAAATAAATGTGCTCACTGGCATGTGTTTGCATGACATCCAGGAACTGGTAGAGTACCCTGGATGCAAATGCCTGTGAGACTCCCATTATGTCCCCTGTTGGTCTTTTAAAATATCTATTAAGCACATTTGTTTAATCAGTTATGGTATCACTTATGGCTTCTTAAATGAACCCCAGTAATGTACTCATGTTGGATCAACAACTGGTGATTGCACTCTCCTAATACCTATCACCTGGGGTAGCCACTCTCTTTGTTCCACTCTAGTTAAGTTAGTGCTACCATGCCATTGACTCAGCTGTCACTGAGGTCCAGAGATGTTCCTAACAGAGAAGAATAACAAGGCATAGCTTGTCCTAGGTGGTGTGATAATAACTGGACAGAACAGAAAATGAGACATATAAGTTATAATACTAGGCAGCAGAGGTAGCTGAGGCAAACTTCTCAGTCTTAGGATAAAGCCTGCCACTAGTAACGCAAACATGCACTCAGTGGGTAAAGTGATTATTACCAGGGCACACAACATATCTGAGATATATGTAATAACTCTGCCCTTATGTAACGGTGTCCCACACTAGGAGAGATGACAGTCATATTAAAAAACTCTGCAGATACTGTATTATTATACTATAATATGGTATCCTGCTCAGAATAAGATTAGTTTTATCTACAGTGTGTCAGTACTCTAATCTGACCCCGATACTGCAGAAGCTCTGTCACAAGGGCCATCTCCCAAACATTTTCAATGAAAATTTTGTCTTTGTACAACTTAAGCAAATTTAACTTGAAGAACTTTGCTGTCTATAAAATGATCTAGTCAAATATGTGCCTGCCTATGTTGGTGATTAGATTTAAAACTACACCACATCCTGGCCGGAGATGTCCTTGCATTCTAAGGATCACTTACTAAGGTGACCACTCTCCTTTCTCTTGACCATTAGAATTCACTGTATATGCCAGTTACCTGGCTTACAGCGTTCTGCATTCAGTAAAAAAGCATGGAAAGAATGACAAAATATAATAAACCACAATACCTTGAAAACTTCGGAATGCTTCTCAATCCTACCGAAAAGCAAATTAATGAAGAAAAAAACTATAGCATAATAACTTTCATAATAATAGAAAACACAACCTTAAAAAAATTCTGGACAGGCATTAGGAAATCTTGGATCTCGGCCATAAATTCAACCATAACACCTCTCCCAATAATGTATTACTCAAAACCACAATACAATTCAACTCTTAATCATAGATACTATAGCATCTCTAACCAAGGATTTCTTAACATCTAATCTTAACTGTGCCAATCAGCCACATATTACCACATCCACTTTCACCTTCAAACCTGTGCCCACATTCTATATAAATCTACTCCTAAACTCAAACCTTGCACTACTTTAACTGATGAACTTCCCAGCAAATACCTTAAATAGTAGCAGATAGCATTGCTACCCATGTCTTAATCCTTATAAGTAGGTCAGTTCAGGAATCTCACATTCCTCCCTCTGGAAAAAGTCACACATTATCTCTCTGCACATAGGAGGAAATTCAACAGACATTACTAACTTTAGACCTATAACAATCTTATCCCCCTCTCCAAATTACTTGACAAATATATTCAAAAACAATAATAAACTATCACTTGCATGAAGAACTCCTATCCCCCACACAACATGGCTTCCATCCTTCCCATAGTACTAACACTGCACTTATAACCTATATAGATGCTTTCAAAAAAGCGAGAGATTATGGGAAAACTAGTCCTGTCCTTATTTCTAAATTTGTCTAAAGCCTTTGACACAGTTTTAATTCAAATGTCCTCATTAGTCTCTTTCAGTCCACCCTTCTATAGTTCAAAAGCTACCTATCCAATAGGTATCAGTAAGTAAAATAACACTCCACTCTCTCTCTGTACCTCCCAGTCACCACTGATGTACCACAAGGATCTCTCCTTGGCCCTATCCATTCTTACGAACACCCTCCACACATACACACTACAGGCCTTCCTAATACAGTACGTAGATGACTCCATGCCCATTTGCACATCTGACAATGTGGCACACCTCAAAAAAATTACTCAGGAAGCTTGAACAGCAACTAAAACATGGTTTTGTAACTCAAAACTCATGGTCAACTCTAAAAATAAATAAATAAATAAATAAATACATTTGTGTTTTTTTTTTTCTCCAAATCTCTCTCCCATGGAAAAAAATTAAAGTCCTCACTTTAGATAATAAAAACACTGAAGACACTTCTCATATTAAGTTATTAAGGATGATAGTGGATGGTAAACTTAAATTTGACCTGCATATACAAAATTGCATGAGAAAAACTCATCAAAAACTAAGGATGCTTTACAGAGCCAAATAAATTCTCACCAACACAACTAAAACTACACTTGCCACTACATATCTCCTCCCCACACTTCTTTATGGTGTTCCCATCCTACTAATCTTCAGGCACTGCAAAAATCAAAACTTGAGCAATGCTATAACAAAGTTAATAAATTAGCAGCAAATAAACTTTCCGAACCCACCACTGTGTAGCACTAAAAACTCTAAATTCTTTAGAACTGCCCCATCTACAAACATATACACAGCTTCTTACTACCTGTAAAATTATCCAGAATCTGTCTGCCTATCCAGCAGTAAATAACATTCTACAGAACTATGTACCTAGCCAGTCATTATGATTCAATATCAAAAACTCCACTCAGTCCATAAACCTATCAAATCTGCTGGGCATTGTCCGTATTCGAACCATGTTGCTAAGGCCTGGAACTTCTTATCTCTATCCATCAGGTCAATACCTTCACTCCCATCCTACAAAACTACTAAAAACAGAAGAGCGTAGCACCACAATGTGTCCACGTTATATCCACAAGCAATGTCTAAATCACTATCAAAATTTTTTTAATGAGTAGCACAAAATCACGATTTTGTACTACTCATTAAAATTTTTTTGATCGTGTTTTAGACGTTGCCTGTGGATTTAACATGGACACATTGTGGTGATATGCTCTTTAGTGACTTTGTTGTTTGCTGAGCGTACTTCAGCAGAAATTTTTCCTTCTCTTGTTTTTGTATCCTACAAAACCATTCTGAAAGACTTCCTAGCCAACCACTGGAACTGTTCTTGTTCAACATCAGGATAAACTATATCCATAAATATGGACAAATACCTATTCATACCTTACATCTCCTTACTCTCCTTTCTTCAGTCACTTCCTTACCTCTCTCAATTTTTCTCCCCTAGCTTTCTCTCTAAATATAACACAAGCCTATTTTTTTCTTTCACTTTGTATTGCAATTCCGGTCTAGATTATACTAACTTACATTTAATTTCTCTATAAACTTGCTGAATTTTCTCTAAGTATTAAATCATTGTCATAAAACATGTATCTATTCTTAACCAATGTTTTCATATTATATCTAATTTGATATAATTATTTAAACTGTATTTATTTTTGTATTATTTTTAAAGAATGCAAAATTATTGTTCTTAAAATGTTTCATAATACTTTGGAGCTTTTCTCCCAGAGCCTCTGCTAAAAACGGTCTCCTACCCAGTCTGACTTTCCAGGTAATCACATCAAAAAATAAAAAAAAAATAATAAAATTAAGCAGAGTGTACGTTCACTAACAAATTATTAAGCCTGAACTGTTAAGACTCAAGCATAGGAATAATTACCCTCCATACCCACCACTGATCTTGAAATTGTTAGTTTGGCAGTTTTACTGGTTAAGCAACAATATATTTCCAGTAAACCTATGCATACCATAGCATATTATGAAGATGGCAGTATTGTGTCTATACTGTAGCTAGGAATGGTACATACATACACACACACACACACACACACACACACACACACACACACACACACACACACACACACACACACACACACACACACATACACATTCATGAAAACCTTGTTGCATGTTACATTTATCACTATATAAAAGGATAACAAAACACTATTTTGGCAAATGCAAACCTTATTCAAAAATATATTGTAAATTCCATGGTACACTACCTAAAATATCTGCACAGAACTTGAGTGTCTAAAAGTTTACCACAATATGAGCAGTGAAAACCACAATATGTAAATGTACATGTATTGCCATTGTCTAATGAGGGCAGAGAAGACAGGAATCATAAAAATTGCACAAATTCCCCCAAGCTCCATGACATAGAGTAGTGATACCCCATGACCCAGCTGACTGGGATTAGATCAGTGGCCTAGGTGCTGATGGAGCTGACAAATAGTGGTAGGAGAAGTAGCAGGAAGTAAGATTTGCTCTGAAAGCTTTACAATGCCACAGCACAACACTAAATATCAAAGATATTTTAGCATGATGCAGCCTGATGCTGTTAGCAACATATTAAGACCAGCAAAACATTTGTCTTCTGTGAAAAAGGCAGCAGAGAAAATAGTGCAGCCATGTTACTGGCAACAGAATGAGCTGCTGAACAGTAATAAAGTGTCTGTGCAATGGAAAGTCATATATGACCTACATGAGAGGGACAATGATGAGCAATGCTGAGGCTATACATGTTCACACATACAAAAGAGCACCTCAGAACTGCAACATGATCACTGTGTGAGCATGTGACAGAGATCAAGGAAAGCAAAGTGTTGACTCTAATTATAATATATAGAGAGAGTGGAAGGGGAGAGATAGGAAAGCCAGAAGTGGTGCAAGAGCAAGCAGGGGAACATACATAAGGATAACCCGAAGGAAGTAGTTATAGGGAAGAAGGGCATTTTTGGGAGTTGCTTTTTTGCCTTTTTTGAAAGAGAAAGACAGATGGGGATGGTAGCAAAGAACACACGCAGGAAGGAAACAGTGAGAACAGGAAAGGCAGTGGCAGAGTACAGACACAAAAGAGAAGCTCAGACAGACAGAGGTTATATGGATCCAAAATGGGGGCAGCAATGGAGGGAGCAAACAAGCACAGGGATAAGAAATGGAAATGATGAGAAATTAAATATAAACAGAGTACAGAAAGTGGCTCTCAAGAAAGAAGATCACCATGATGGGGAATAGGACAGGGTACAGAGGTCCTGTATGACTGTCCCAGAGGAGAACTAACCCTGATGTCAGTCATCACTGTGTCTAACATTATGGACAGGCTTTGTCTCTTTTGGCTTGATGGTCAGATTTAGGTGGATATTTGACTCAATCAGCCACTTTAAGAGATTTTACAAGGTGCAGTACAATAGACCAGCTGCTGCTGGTGCCCCTAGGATGTAACCAACCACCCAAAATAATATCTTGTGGCACAGGGAACATAGCTGAAATTGATGAGCCGTACTATATCCAGTTTTTGCATACCCAGCAAAGGGGAGAAGAACATAAGTGGCCAGCACTGCCATGAAACCAAGTTACTCTCTGGCATGTATACCACACTTGGCATCAGTTTCTGGATGAAAGTTAGTTTTCCAGGCATAGACAGGTGCAACACACAGACCCCCCCCAACACACACACACATACCATGGCAGAGATAGTGAGTGTGCTGTGTGGTCTGCTTGATGATGTGTAGCCATTATAGGGATAGGAAGACAACTTGCAATTAGATGCACACTGACATGGCATATAGGGATCAGGAACACATATGGCTGTTGAGGGCAGTGGTGACCCAACTGGCATCTATTAGCACTTCCATGAGAATACTGACAAATGCCTGCTATGGTTCTGTGATGTTCCAAATGTACAAGGGCTGGTGGCACACCAGATTTACACAGATTACCTGCACTGTTTTGGAGATAACATCACTGTCAGCAATTGCCATGACTGCCTCTACACCCTAGATGTGACTAAACTCATATCATGACTGATAAACATTTACACAACTGCAGGTATATCCCACTGAGTCAGCCACTCTAGTTATCTTGATTCCTCACTATCCCTATTCCATGTTTGACTACTCAGAGTAATACCTAGCTGAGGCCTTCCCTGTGGTTATGGATTTCATTGATCTATTACCTCCTCAAACAGAGAGCAACAGCATGGCTCTTGTACACGCTCTTGAAGTGTTACATGCTGAATGCATCTAGCTGTGATACGGCATGGCCCCATGGTACATTCGGTCACACTTCATGTTATGTGATTTCTAAGTCCCTTCAATGTGCTTTCCACCTGAGTGGTTACCACTGGTTACATTATGCATATGGTGCTATCAAATTTATATCAGTCATGATATGAGTTTAGTCACATCTATGGGGTGGAGACAATCATGGCAAGGGATGACAGTGATGCTGTCTCCAAAACAGTGCAGCTAATCCACAAATGGAGAGCTACAGCAGGGCTGTAACCCTTACACCTATGGTAACATTACTGTCACTTGTTACTCTGCCCACACTGCCCCATCTGTGCATATAATGATGACTGTGTCACACCCATACCTCTGGCCCATGTGAGTAAGATAATGACTGATGCATAGTGTGATTTGTCAATGCACTGCAATGCACAGTCTGAGTGTGTTAATCTATACATCACTGCTGTTCTGTGCTGTCTTGTTAAGGAGTGTAACTGTAGACCACATGCCCCTTCTTTGCCAGTACTGCAATCTACTGTGCACTCATCTGTCTTGCAGTGGACCCACTGCAGCTAGTTCCACTGACTTGGTGTCTGACTTCTCCTCCACTGCTGACATAAGTCTGCCTGTCAGTATTGCAATGTTCTTCTCTTGAGGAAATCCCATAAATAACTGATTATAGCTATCACATGTGTACTGCAGTACACCACCACCTTTACCCAGACAGAACAAAATGTACCCACATGAAACTAAGCATACATTTAATGATATTGCATGTCTGACACCATGTGGTTGAACACCTTATCTACCATGGCTTGGGGACTTAAGATAAGAGTCATCAGCCATCATTAAAAAACATATCCTGTATCACTTCCAACATACAACAGTAAGCATATTTTTGACTAGACTATTATGTATGTCAATAGGAACAGCATATCTAGGGTGCTGTAGCCAGTAATGTTTGCACCTACCAATCAGATGACTCTGGACATTTACCCCATTGTTAGCAGAGGTTGCACATCTATCTGATATTGGAATCACTGGTACTGCATGAATGGCAAACAGGACACAATACTTATATTTTATTCATTGAACTTCTTGCCCCCAGCATGGGAAAACCACTTCCATCTGATAAACTACATGCCCTACAGAGCAGTTGGGTCCTTGATGTAATGTGGGTGCAATCAACAGCTCCCTGGATAATAAAGAAATGGATCACATTGCAGAATACCTGCATAGCAGTGCTTTTTCATCCACTATTCATGGAAGTCATAAGTCCTCATTCATATGCTTTAGGATCACATTGAGTACTCAGTGTAGGAATCATGAAGCTAACACCTATGAAACTCCTAATGTGCCCCCTGCCAGATGCAGAAAGGACTCCATAGCCAAGATGTTTAAGGATACAAAACCATTTGTGTCAACTGTGGTGGGGAGTCCGCCCATACCCTCCATTCCCCTTGTGTACATCTGTATGTTGTCTCTCTCTCCACTCAGTAGCAGGTGACAATGTCCAGGTCATGGAGCTGATGGCATGTTAGCTGTTACCAGACCCATCTGTGACATGGAGGCCTATGATGTGTAACATCATGCACACTGTCTCAGCTAATTCTAGTGTTGCTCTTAATATCATGCTACTAGTAAAGTTCCTGCACACAGGAAAATTCAGAACAGGTGAGTCCTGTGGCTCTTAGCTCCAATGTTTATACATTTTTAAATCACTCCTCTGTTTTTGGTATTGTCATTTGCACATTTGATGGTTTTCACTAAAATAAATGCAGTTATTTGCATGCTGCTCTGAAGTAATTTGCATACTGTTCATACTGCACTACTTTTCCTGTAACATGGTTGCATTACTTCTATTTATGAATCACCCTCTTCCTGCATGTCACTGTTCACCATGTTTTGCATAACAATGTGTGCTCATTGTACAGCCTTGTACCTTTCTTATAGACTTGAACAGGTATTACATGACATCACGTGATTGGTCTGTGCATCTCTCTATGTATTTATATATATATATATATATATATATATATATATATATATATATATATAGGTCTACTTCAGATTGCCGACGTTTAAAAATGCCAACAACTATATGGCCAACACCATATGGCCGACAGTTTGAAACGCCGACAACCTGAAATAGTAGTGCAAACTATTAAGAACAGTGTTGGGCGGGGGGACAAGCTCCCCTGCACCCCCCACACCCACCGCTACTTAAATATCCTCACTCCGAGATCGTACTACAGTGTAGGAAAGCGGACTCTACCAGTTCCGCACTATAACGGGATCTCTGCTATCATTTGTCGGCCTTTTAAATGTTCGGTCATATGGTGTCGGTCATATGGGTGTCGACCATTTGAAATTTCGATCAAATGAAGGGCTCCTATATATATATACATATATATATATATATATATATATATATATATATATATATATATATACATATATATATGTATATATAGATAGATCAATATAGATAGATATAGATATATATGTGCATAGGGTTTGTATCAGGTTATCGTAAGCTGACAATATCGAAGCACAAAAGTTCGAACTTGCAACTTCGAAATCTGACATCGAACGTGAAGAAAAAAAACACTGAACACCCAAAACAGCACAAAAAATGCTCTATGCACCCCCACACCCCCTTCTACTTAAATATACCAACTTTGAGATCACACTACAGTGCAGTAAAGGGAAACCTTCCCTTCCCGCACTCTATGGCAATCTCCACATTATGTTTCAATGTTTTCCATTTTCGAGGTTGCAAGTTCGAAGTTTTGAACTTCTAAGTTGTCAGCTTTTGATATTGTGATATACACCCATGTACATACATACACATATATGGTATCTATTCATCTAATTTATCTAATTTATCTAAATATATAGTTGTACTCCACCTCCAAATAGCCCCACTGTAATTGAAGCTGAATACTGGGTGGGGAGCACATTTTCAATTTTCCTTAAATTAGTTCTGTCAAACCATCATTGATATAATTTCTATGGAGTTTCTTTTGATCAACTGCACCAAGGGCAGCATTACCTTTCATTGATCTTATCTTACCAAGTCTGATTTGTTCCTAACTAAACTGGGAGTATCAATGAGCTGTATGTCTTCTATAGAAACCTCTTAGGACAGGTAACATTTCACTTTTTTGTACACTTAGCCATATACCACTTGAAGTATTGAACAATATGGAGGGAAATCATAGGTTCATAGCATCATATGTGATTACTGGGCTAATGGAACAAGACCCTTTACACAGGAGTGGCCTTTGGTCATAACATTCTTGAATAGCTCTTGCTTCATATTACTGAAATTTTCTATTTGGACTTCATGCATTGCAAATATAAAATCACTGTATTTTATTGCATTTTTTAGATTGTCTTCTAACTGAATTCCTTTTACAACTGTCATTACTATTAATTTGCTTATTTGTTCATTTTACTTGTTTGCTGCACTTGAAAAACACTACTATAGACTAGGTTCAGGATTTTGTTGAATCTAGTACTGTTTGTGACCTTTGTAGCTTGTAAAACAGTTAATCTTTTGTCTGTAGAGACCCCTTTGTGCCCTTGTGGGAGGAAGGTACAGTTTGGATTGATCTAGCTAGAGTTACTGTAGCAGGGCTCTGTTTAGAGCATTATGGTTGGATAATTTGAACTTTGGTTGTTTCCTGTTTTTCCACTTTAAAAAAGCCTGTATTTGAACTGGGTTGTGCTTGTTTGCACATCACACACTACTGCTCAGAGGGATTGCTAGTTAGAGATGCCTGCTCTCTAGCCTCACAAATATTACCTAAACCAGAGCTCTTCATGCCTAAACATACTAATACCTGCCCCTGCTGTATTCCCTCTTCAACTGTCATAGCCAGACCAAGATTATTCCTAGGACCATGAACTGTACCAGCCTGGCTAAGATTGGTCTACTGAGGCAGTGTAGTAACTGCTTCATGTACGCTGACAACACCCTACTTCTAAGTCATTCCTGTACTATTTGTGAGAGATGCGCCTACATTATGAATCTGGAATCACAGCTCTCTCACACAATAGATAGCAATACAGAACGGTTTGTCAGCCAACCTACTCATGACACACAGCATACACATAGACCAACATATGTGGAGGTACTTGCAAAAAATTTACTTAAAAACTAGAGACTTCCAAAACACATACATACTAAGCCAACAACACCAAAAACACACAATATACATAGTGACACAAGCACAAGTGTCTCACTATCAAAGCTCATAGGACAAACGCGCATTCACTCCAAATATCTTAGGCATATGATACTCTATAGTGAGACACATAGACATCCCCCTCACCAGGCTGAATAAAGAGGATGTTACGGTCAGCTGTCTTTCTAGCACCAGAATTCATTAGATCAAGCAGGCAGCCAAGTCTCTCAACAACAAGTACTGTTATGATTCGGTCATAGTACATGTTGGTGTGATCAACTTGAGATGTACCTCCCTGGACTACATGAAGAGAGGCATGCCTGAACTCTCTGATTATGTGTCACAGGCAGGTATATCCTTAGCCTTGAGCAGCATATTACCATTGCCTAGGATGATACCACAATATAAACAGGAAATCATTGACTTCAATAATTGGCTTAGTTTCTGGCATCATTCTAAGGGGATCCAGTTTCTGTCAGCCTGGGATGACATGATCGATAGACCTCAATGCTTTGCTAGAGATAGTCTTCATCTGTCACCTCTGAGATGTTGGCTACTGGCAAAGGCTCTTGCCTCCCCCATAGAACCTTTTTTTAGGCAATGTCACAAGGACAAAATTCCCAATGTAAAAATTTCATCAAAGAACAACCTCAAGGATAAGCTGTTAAATGATGAAACTGCACTCACTTTGGAAGATGCTAACTTCTGTGCAGTCACAAAGACCTGGTTCAACACAGTGGAGAGCACCCCACACATACTGGGTTGCACCTCCTACAATATGTTCAGACTATGAACAGAAGGCTTGAAAACTATATGAGCTAGTGTATAAATATTCATTAAACATAAATAAATCTCCAGACTGGTTAAAAATTATGATTCCCAGGAGACACTTCAGGTGCAACTAACTGTTGGTAGGACACCTATTCAAGTCATTGCCAACTATGGTACCCCCTCCATGAATCAAGGCACCCACTCTGCCTACTTGAATCTACTGGGATCCATCAAGATACATTCAACCACTATATGTCTGGGTGATTTTAATTTACCATCCATTGATTGGGTAAATTACTCATGCTCACACTCACTTCCCCAAAGGTTCCTTGAGTTCATTAACTCCAACACCCAGGATCAGCTGGTATACACCCCAGTTATGGGGGATAACATCTTAGATCTGGTGCTAACCAATATGGGGGACCACTGTAGCACTCTCACTGTGAGGACTTCTCTTGTTAGATCTGACCACAAATCAGTCTCATTCGAAGTAACTATCTCACAGCCCCCACCCCCAAACAGCAACTAAACTAAAAAACCTCTCCAAAGCAGATTCTATTCTTGTAAGGGGATAGTATAAATAGCTTCACTGTACCTCTACCCTCATATGGAACTGACAACTATACCAAGTCCTACACCAATGCTTCTTACAAACACCTGTACAATTGCATTGATACAGCCATACCTGATAGGACCAAACAAGTTCTTCAAAAAAAAAGCAAACCTGGCTGGTGGGCAACTGCCATTAACAAGCTTTACAATAAAAGGAAGAAATTGCTGTCCAAAAGTAAGAGGAAGCATGCCCTAAACTGAAAACACTCTTTCCTCAGCCTAAACAAGGAAATAAGACTTCTTGTGAAGTCCACCAAATCAAATTATGAATCCAAATTAGTGTTCTCAACTAAGGACAACCATAAAGCATTCTTTAGTAACATCTGTAGCCTAAAAGGTAAGACCCAGATTTGCATCAAACTAGTAGCTAATGATACCACATATACTGAGCCTGTGGACATAGCAAACCTGTTAGCTGACAGGTTCTGTGAAAACTTCACTTCCCTGTTCCTACCACACATACCCCCATAACATTTCTTCCACCTGTTTCCCACCTCATATCTCTAGAGAGCATGTCCCAAATGCACTCTCTAAGGCAAAAAACACAGCATCTATGGGATATGATAACATTCCAGGCAGCATAATTTAGGCTCATAAATTAGTTCTAGGCTAACTGCTCTTGTGGGCCATTTTAAGTCTAGCCAATCACTCCATGTGAGAATCAAACCTTGCACTTTGTGTTTGTAAGGCAAACACCTTAACCATTATATCAACCTCTCAAATCAAACCCTTTTCCTTGTGTGTGTAAGGTAAACACCTTAGCCAGCATCGTACATTGGCTCCAACAAGAATTAACAACACCACTGGATACTTTTTTCAACCATAGTCTAAGCATCAGCTTCATCCCAGCTGAATGGAAAATGGCCACTGTTATCCCCTTGCACAAGGATGGTGTTTCCACTGACTGCAGGAACTAAAGATTTATTAGCCTAACTAGCCTCATCTGCAAGGCCATGAAATGAATCATCATGGACCTTAACAACAAGGATATAGGTAATATCCAAACACTTGACCCTACTTAGTTTGGATTTGTCAAAGGAAGATCATGCCTGTTAAACCTGGTGGACATCTTCAAGACAGTCACCAAAGCTTTGGATGAGAAAACTGTGCATGCAGCCTACCTGGTCTTGGCCAAGGCTTTTGACACTATTCCTCACACCAGCATTATTGATAAACTCACCCAACTAGGTATCAACCCTTATACTGTTAGGTGGGTTGCTAACTGGCTCACGGATAGAACCCATGCAGTCCAAATAGGGAAATCCAACTCCAACAGCAGACCTGTAAACAGTGGTGTTCCACAGGGATCAGTCCTTAGACCTCTACTGTTTGGAATCTATTTCTCTGAAGCACAAGCAAAAACTAAAGGTCTGTGGCTGACAAAGTTTGCTGATTACTGAAAACTGGGAGTGGTCACAGAATCCCCAAACAATGTCAACATCCTACTAGAAGGTCTTACATAAACAAATGATTGGTGCCAAAGTCATGGCCTTAAACTCAATGCAAAAAAATGCATTATCATCCCTTTCAGTAAGAGCAATGATCCTCCTAACTGCCACATCAATAGAAACACCCTAAGTACGCACTCGGTGGTAGAGACCTGGGCACACAGGTTGAGAGCAACCTTACCTTTGATCACCATGTCTCCAGAGTGGTAAGAAGGGAATTCTATATTGTTCATCTCATAATTAGGGGCATAGCCTCCAGAAAAAGATGTTATAACCTCTCTGTACTCTTCCCTCATCAGGCGAATAGTGGAATATAACCCCACCCCCCTTTGGTATATACCTTTCCAGGCACCTGCAGCAATTGGAGAGACCACAAAAGTTCCTCACAAGGAGAATTCAACTACTTAGAGGTAATCTCCACCTTGCATATAAGGCGATCTCTGACGCTGCTTTATTGGAAATGCTGCATATCTGTAAGTCCAATGGTTCATGGGTTACTCACTCACTGTGACATTAATAGAACCTGCTGGAGGGACAGATTTGTCTCCCAGAGGTGACCACACCTCTGGAACAGACTCACAATTCATGTCAAGAAGAGCAGCTCTTTGACCCTCTTCAAGCGCAATCTTGACAATCATAAATTCACACCAGGGGTTCCATCTGTGTCTCCTTTGGACAGGAGCAATAGATGCTTATCATGGAAACAAGGGCAGGACTTTCATTCAACAGTCTAGATCTATCTATATATATATATATATATATATATATATATATATATATATATATATATATATATGGGTCTGCTTCAAAGGATTGAAATGCCACATTGTAGCGAAGACCATATTATCGAGACAACATTGCTGAATCCTGAAAACATTGAACACCCAGAACTGCGAAACCTAACCCCTGGAAATGAACCACTTGGCCACCAGGACAAAAAAAAAAAAAACAACACAGCAAGTAAAACCCACCAACTTGGGGGGCTTCACCCCTCAACTAGATATTCCAACTTTGAGAACGTACTACAGTGGGGAAAGGGCAAGGTTCACCATGATGGCCAAGTCGTTCACTTCCCAGAGTTAGGTTTTGCTGTTCCAGTTGATCGATGTTGTCAGGATTTGGTGATGTTGTCTCGATAATATGGTCTTTGACAATGTGGTGTTTCAATCCTTTGAGGTAGACCTATATATATATATATATATATATATATATATATATATATATATATATATATATATATAGATAGATAGATAGATAGATATGTTATAGGATTCACACAGTTTGTAGTGTGCTGAAATTTTGTGATTTTCATCAGTGATTTAGTTGGTTAAATTATGTAACAGTTGAACTTCCTCAGATTGTCTATTATATAATTATTTTTTTTCTGTTTTAAAATGATGAGTGACTCTGGAGTTAGTATGTTTAATTTCTGGAGGTGTGGGTCAAACCTCACACATTGGGAGGTGTGGGGACAAACCCATGCAAGTAAAAGTTGCTTTATGTTTCAGTTTTGATAATCACAAATGTAACCAACTGGTTTACATTTGAAATTACTTTTTAGAAGATTTATATGGCAATGAATAGTAATCACCAATGAGTTTGTTCAGTGTTTTGCATATCAAACAATATCATCAGAGATGATTCATTTTATAATCATATGTATATATATATATATATATATATATATATATATATATATATATATATATATATATATCAAGAGAGAGAGAGAGAGAGATAAAACCTTATTCCACTCCATAGAAAGCAAAGTATTGCCCTTACCCTATTCAAACATAATTTGGACTAATGGACTGATAACCACAAATTCACTCTAGTTTAGCTCTTCTGTCGTTTAAGGATAGTGGCAAATGTAAATCTCCAAAAGTATCCTTGTTCTTTCCATCACTCTATTATTTGTGCACAAAACATAAAGAATTAAAATTAACACAAGAATATCAGGCTAGGCATCTTAAGATCTCTAGTGATCAGTAGCCTAGTAAGCACCTATGAACCTATATCCTTTATTAGCATAATATTTTATAAGAATAGGTACAATTTGTGTCAACATACAATTATGATTGCATAGAGTCAGAATTTAACAAAAATATTTATTTTTTCATGGATGAAGTTATAAAGGTACACTGATCTCACATTATAAGGGAAGAATGTGATCACTGTTGAAATGGATATGCATTCTTTATCAGGCAAAAATTATTGAATAGAAAATGTGGAAAAAAGTGTCCTTTGTGGGATTTTTTTTAAATTTCTCTCTCTTTCTCTCTACCTAATTTCCATTCCAAGATTCTGCTTTTTTTAAAAAATTGGATTTAATTTTAAAGCTCTATATTTTAGTTTGGAAGAAATAATTAAAAGTAGGATGTACAAGAATATTTAAATTTTACTTATTCTTAATAGAATCTCCTTTATATTTTTGTCAGTGATTTTAATGTATAGGTGCACTGCAGAGTAGACTGATATATACTGTTGGGTAACATTAATATGTAGTTTTCCTAATTATTCCTACTTATACTAGGAACCTTGGGATTTTCTGATGGGGCTAGTGAATTATTCTCAAGTTGAATCATTTAGTTTTTCTATTTTAAATTTTGGTTTGTCTTTCAAATCCCTTGTGTATAAAGTTTCTTAATTTTTAAAGAAATGTGAAACAGTGGAATACATTGTCATATACAATGCATTCCATTTATTATAGACTGTTTCAAATGTTTTGGTTTATTTGTTTTGTGGATATAGATGAGATAAGGTTATAAGTTCAGACTTTGGAATTTAAGTGGCCTACACACTATCTGAAAAGTAAAAGAATTGTGTAAGCAGCTAAAAATCCCATAACCTTAATTGAATATTCCATTTCTTCAAGAAACACATTTAGTTGAAAAGGATACTCACAAATATGTTTCTGAAGATGACAGAATTCCAATATTTTCACTTAAAAGAAAAGAGAAGAAGAGTAACCATGGTCTTTTGGAGAAACAATGTATTTATGTTCAATATTAATTACATATACATTGACATTGAAGGAATGTTGACAATGGTAGTATCTAAGTACTGGAACAGGTTTATTATATTACCAATTATGTTTTAAATACCAGAATGTGAGGGAAATTTGTGAAAATATATATTTACATAAATTAATAGAACATTTACTGGGTAACCTGATTCTGGGGGAGGGTGACTTTTATTGTATTTTGGAAAGAAAAGTTACTAGTAGAAAACATTGATTCCAGAATATCAGCTTCTGTCAAAGCACTAAGAAATTGCAATTGTAACTATTTCAAATGTCAGGACCCGCTTTACAAGTCTTGAAATGCTGAGGCTATATGCCCAAAAATAGAGTTACATATACTAAGTCCAAGATGGTCATTTCTTAGAATGTTCGCTTTTCTCTGAGGTATAGCAATCTTATAGCTTGTATAGATACATTTGTGGGTTATAGTGGCTTGCCCTCCAAAAGCTGTGGATGAAGGGCAGTGTGCCTAGTGCAAAAAACAAAGTTTAAAGGAAAAGTGTAGTATTTAATGTTCTCTTTTCTGCATGTTTAGGCTTTTTTTTTTTGTTGATGTGTCAGCACTCAACATTATGAGTGCTAGCACTTCAGTAGAAAGCCAATTGTGACAGTCTGCTGAATTTAAAACATGTACATGGTTTGACTGACTCTTTATTTTTTCCTCACTATCCATATGCTTTTGTCACCAAACCACACAGTTATAGAATTCATACTTCTAATAGTATGAATCCTAAAATTAATTTGGTTAAAGTATTTTTGTCGAATTCTGACTATAGTGTTCTCATATTTAAATTGAACATTAATTACAAAAGATGAACAATGTTTATTAAAATTCCCTAAAACAAGATACAATCTAAAGATTTTAATGAATGATTAAATTGCAGATTACCAACTATTTTTAATGTAATGGTAATGGGGGTATATGACTGTACTTTATGAGAATCTATTATCATATATGTATGGTAAATTACTCTTTGGTTGTTATAGCAATGCTAAGGAATAAAATAATGATTTTATTAAAAGATATTTTCTAATAATAAGTTTGTTGCTCAATCTAGCTAATATTAGAGTATCCAGAACTTCAAAAGAAAAAAAAAGTATAACACTATTCAAATATTTCAGATTTAAAACTAGATAAATGGTTGTATATTAATAAGTAATTCGATCCACATGGAAGACATTTATGCATCAAACATTTCTTTTTAGTAGCTGTTCTGAATTTATCCATTTTTATTATGAAATTATTTATACTATCCAGCTGATGTGTAACTTGAAAGACTTTCAGTGTAGATGCCAGTAGTATATTTTAAAGTTTAAAGTACTGAAAGGGGAAACTATATTTTTGAGATGTAGTTAAGACCTTAAGAATGCCAGTCAGTATTAATTTCAGAAAGTTACAATAGCTTTTGAAAGGGAATCTATATACATACTTTAAAATGCCTAAGACTCAATATACATTAACATCTGCATACACAATTTTAGCCAGATCAAATCAATTAAGTCTGTATATATCACAGTAAATAACAGAAAAATAACAAGCATTGGTGATATTTTATTAACAGTTAAAACACTTTCAAAATCTAATGAAGAAGTAAAATAAGAATTTAGATGAATCACTGTTAGATTCATTCTTATTGAGGAAATTTAGAAGTACACTATCAAACAGAAATGCAAAATCTTTTGTGAAGGTTATAGTTAATGCATAAATGATTAAACAAATTACAAAACTAAGAAAGAATAACCCTTCAGCATCAGATGGTATAGCTTTTTATATTGACAAAACATTTTTAACTACTATACATCTGACAAAAAACATTAACATACAAAATAATGCTATCACTCCTTAGAAATGTATTTTAACATCAACAATATTATTATAAAATATGCACAAAACATCATACTCACTTAATGGCCAATTTCATTTTAAAATGCAGAGTGTAACATTTTATGCCAGCTTTATCCACTAGATTAAAATAATGCCAAATTTAATAGATGACGATCAATCACAACAATAAAATACAAAAACAATACAATATAACAAATATTAATGCTAATTGGTTATGCAAATACTAATAAATTAACCCTGGCAGTTATTATTCTAAACATCTAAAAGGCATTTGATTCTTTAAACTGGAACATTTTCTTCAGAGTTTAAGAGTTATTTCAGTATTTCAATACCTATATAAGCTTAATAAAACTACTACAGTATAATTTTGTTTCTTATAGTTCAATAGGGCTCTATATGTCCCAGCCAGTAAGAATAAAAAAAAAAGAACTAAACATTATTATCCTCTTTTATAGTTCATAGGTTCATAGGTTTATACTAGGCTATCTGCCCTAAGGCATTTATAAGCCTAGACCAAATTTTTGTGGCTTACGCCACCCCTTATATGAAAAAATACTGTGCCCATTAGTTTGTTGTGCCTCTGTCCAGCAGTGACACAGAGATGATTCCCGGGGTAAACCTACGATCTCCCATCCACAGGTCTAGATTTCTCTTGAACAGAGTCAGCGAGGTGCTCTGCCTCGCATGGACCGGGATTTTATTCCACAGCATAGGGAGTCTCTGAGTGATAAATCTATCCCTCCAGCATGTCCTATTTATATCCTTGCTAAGGTTTAAGTCGCTTGCTCTAGTGGTTTTGGTGGATTTGGATTTTTTGAGGTGGAGCATGTCCATTAATTCCGGGTTGGACATGGCCTTGTATGTCAGGCACATGTCACCTCTGAGCAGACGGTATGCGACTGAATAGAGCTGGAGTTTCTTCAATCTGGCAGCATATGACAGATTTTGGAGTCCCTTTATCCTTTTGGTGAGGAACTTTTGGGGTCTCTCCAATTGCTGCAGATGTCGGGTGAGATACATCCCGAATGGGGCATTGTACTCGATCATTGGTCTGATAAGTGAAGAGTACAGGGGAACAATGGCCTCACTAGATCTGGATGTGAATCCCTTCATGATCAGGTGGGCAATGTAGAAGGTCTTTCTAACCACTTTAGCAACGTGAGTGTCAAAAGAAAGGCCACTGTCAACCTGGGTCCCCAGGTCCCTGATAACCTCTTCTGTGCTTAGTGGATTGCCACTTATATGGTAGCTTGGGGTTACCTTGTTTTTCCCGAAGGGTATGACTATACATTTTTTGGCGTTTAACTTCAGGCCATGGCTCTGGCACCAGCTATCTGTTTCTGTGAGTCCCTTCTGAAGGATATCCGTGTCCGATGCACTTTCCACTATGGCGCCCAGTTTGCAGTCGTCTGCAAACTTTGTCAGCCAAAGTCCTCCCATGTTGGCCTGTACTTCTGAGAAGTAGATGCCAAACAATAGGGGGCCAAGGACCGAGCCCTGTGAGACACCACTTGTGACCGGCTTGGAGTCTGACACAGCGCTAGCAACTCTAACCCTGTGGGTTCTGTCCTTAAGCCAGTTTGCAACCCATCTTGTGACATATGGGTTTACATTTAAGCTGGTAAGTTTTTCTACAATACCCGAGTGGGGTATTGTGTCGAAAGCCTTTGCAAGGTCAAGGTAGGCTGTATGGACTGCCTTTCCCTCATCAATGGCCTTGGTGACTGTTTCGAAGAAGTTGACCAAGTTCAAAAGGCATGATCTTCCCTTGACAAAGCCAAACTGGGTTGGGTCCAATGTCTGCAAGTCCCCTATATCTTTGTTTATGAGCTCCATTATGATCCTCTCCATAGCTTTGCAGACTAGACTTGTTAAGCTTATGGGCGGTAATTACCAGGGTCCGTAGAGGCGCCGCCTTTGTGGGGTGGGACCACAGTTGCCGTACGCCACTCCTTGGGCATGTATCCTGTGGTAAGGCTGAGATTAAACAGCTGCCTTATGTGCGGGTTTAATTCCTCATTTAGCTCGTGTAGCACACAGCCGGGGACACCATCCGGTCCCATTGATGCTGTGTTTTTAGCTTTAGAGAGAGCAGCTTTCACCTGCGCATTTGAGATGTCCGGGAGGCTACACTCGGCTGGGATAGTTATCTCTCCTTTAGGGGGGGAGAGGGGGGTGAAGTTTGCACTGAACCTGTCTGCCAGTATGTTTCTTATTTGCTCTATTAATGGAATCATTAGCAAAGATTAAAATACTGAGTGATTTAAAATAAATTATGACTTCCAGCCTAAAATTGTGTTGTTTGAGAATGATCTATTAGTAACACTGATACCAACTCATCCATAGTTTGGAGCACAAGACAAATTCAATATTAATAAACTAAAGTATAGATCTGTTTGCTTAAAAAGTATGAATATAACTGAGATTCAAATAGACTGAAACATGTATTACTTAAAATTGCTTATGAGTATTAATATAATTTGCAAACATTATTCTTAAAATTTGAAGAGAGACTAAATGAAATGAAAATGACACTGCCAAAACATTAATTTCAAGCTACTTATTGAGTACCTAACAGAATTGAAATTAAAGTATTAAATAAGCTATATTCTAGCTTATTCAAATTTAAAATTGTAAAAATGTTATATAATACCAATTCATATACAAAAATTCAGTACTAAAATAGATTTTTATTATATCTCCAATATATTTTTGCACTGTTTACCAAAGGCTATGGTGTAACAAAATTGTTGAATCTGCATTTAAGTGCTTTATAGTATTTGTTTCAAAGGCAAAAATATTTATTAATAGATAAAGTATTGTACATAGGCTATAGTCTGATGACTGCTTACTTGTTTTATGACTAGACCATTTCTGCTCACAAAATTACAGAGTATGACAGATATAAAGCTAGCAACATATCCAGTACTGTTGGGTTTTCTCACAGCTATTATAATCAATAAAGCAGCATCTATGTTAATTCCATTGGATATTTTAAACATTGTATTATTATATAAAATAGTTATATCAAATACTTTCAGAGATTATAGAATACATTTTCTGAAAATTGAAGACAGATTAAACGTAATGAAAATGGCACAATCGAAAACTCATTTCAAATTACTTTCTAAACACTTAAAATTGAAATTAAAGTATTAAATAAGTCCATGTGTCTTTCCTTTGCTATCCAAATAGAACTTGGATTGGCTTTAATCATATTATTGGATGGTATAATAAAGGATTAGTTATTCTTGGCATTTAATATTATGCTTTTGCCTCCAATTTTAAAGTGAAATCTCACTGTCTAGATACAACTTACTTTACAAGATGAGGAAAATCAATAAAAGTATATGTAATCAAAAGAAATACAAAATTGCAATGTATCCCTTATATTTTCTTGATGATTAGATTTGGCTATTATAGAATTTTTTATATTTCTACTTCATCAATTTAAAAAAAAAGTAATAATGCTGTATTATAGAACTTCATATACAAACATTCAATATTAAAATGGATTATTTGTTTAAAAGGAACATTTATTTTATTAATAGATAAAGTATTGCACATAAAGATGACCAATTACTTGTTTTAAGCATTGGACCATTTTTACACACAAAATTTCAAAGTATGACAAACATAGAGGTAACAGCATATCCAGTACTGTTGGGTTACATCGAAGCTGCAATAATCAATAAAGGAACATCTACATTAATTCCAATGGATTTTTTTTAAAGATTGTATTATATATAAATCAGTTATATTAAAATCCTGCAGAAATTATTTCAATCAGATCAGTTACTCAAATCTTACTGAAATAGAAAATACCATAATGTCAGTTCAGCTTGAGACAACATCATCATCATCATCACCACCATCACCATGATCATTATCATCATCATCACCATCATCATCATCATCACCATCATCGCCATCATCATCATCATCACCATCATCACATCATCATCATCAATATATTTTGGAAAATGTTTACTTGAAAATGTATTCATAGAACAATTCTGAATCCTCACAAAATGAGAAAACATTTAATAGGGATACATACTGGTTGCTAGAGATGTAATATGACCTGCCAAGATATATATTTATGACTGTAAAGAACTAGAAAAAATTGGTCATAAATTCAGTTATTTGCTGAAGTGTTCCAGTTAACTAAAGATGTAGTTCTATTTAATGTCCCAGTTCATTATTGTATTAAGAAAACTCAGCAGTATCTTATTTGGTGTCTCCTAGCGGTTACAGGCAAAATAACCAATAATTGGAAACATCTTTTTTCCCCTTTTCTCAATTTGTGAATATAGCCAATATTAGTTATAAAATTAAAATGAAGTGAACCATTTTAAAATGAAATCTAAAGAAACTTAAATTTCTTACAACTTTTTTAAATGTGCTTATTACTAGACAATTTTGTGGATATTACTATGAGATATTAATATTTGAGTTACTTAAGATGCATTAAAATATAATATTTGCTTATATAAATATAATAAAATAATTTTATTCTATTTGCTTTTGGAAAAAAAGCAGCACACATTGCATATAGTGTAGATTGTTAGGTCAGGTTGTTTGAGTTTTGTGTTGTAATTTATTGTAATATAGTTAATTTAGTAGTTATTATCAATTTTATAATATGACTTCTGTGGTCAAGATGCTGAAATGTTAAGTTTGTTGCTGTCTGTTTTCTTTGAAAATCTAACAATGTTTTATAAAAAAAAAACACTTTTTAAAGAATCTATAACAACTGTTAAAATAAAAAAGGTCCATTACTGCAGTAAGGTGCCGATAATTTGTTAAAACAGTCTAAAATCACACGACAAATTAGCACTTTTCTCTCAGAACTCAAGCCTTCATCAGATAAAGTACTTACACACATCTCATACTTTTATACCATTAACTGAAAGGTCATTGGTAGTTAGTCACAAGAATCATTTAATTATGCAAATGTTTAACCCTCAAATTCAGGTATAAAAATAAATTAACCTGGTACGAACTGCTTAAACTAAGGCAGCTTTTTCTTTTAAAATAGGTTTTATTGATACATACTCATTTAAGCCAGGAACAGAGTTAGCATTTAATCTAAGCTGCCATTTTAATTGCTTTCTTAACAACATTAACTTCCAGTCCCCCCCTACGATTCTTCTTGATAACTTTCAGAATACCAAACTGAAAACCTATAAAGTTAGCACAAATCATAGTGTTTGCACACAGCACTAGTTTTCTTTTTTATTTTAAATGTCATGAAGGTGCACATAAATTCTGTTCTTTAAAGCTCTCTCTATCTTACCAGTATAGAATCCTGAACACCCTCCACATTTTGCTAAATATACCAGTTGATTTGTACAACAATTGCCATTACAAAAGTAAACCTTGCTCTCCAGTCCATTTTCGAAACTGATATAATCAGCCTTAATAATACAGGGATACTGTTTGCACATCCCACAGGGGATTTTGCCCTTTCTCACTTCTAATTTATTGACCTTGTCCTTTTCCAAAATTTGTTTAAAATTCCTACTGGTCTTGAATGAAAATATGGGTTCATGCCCTACCACCTCATACAATTCCTTGTTTGCTTTAAAAATACTCCAGTTGTTTTTCACTATTTGACAAATGTCCCTAGTGTGTTGATTGTATTCCAATACTAGTGCCCTGTCATATCTACCCTCTTATACTTTCTTAATATCCACTTTCAGTTAATGGTATAAAAGTATGAGAAGTGTGTATGTACTTTATCTGATGAAGTATTGAGTTCTGAGACGAAAGCGCTCATTTGTCATGTGATTTTAGACTGTTTTAATAAATTATCAGCACCTTACTGCAGTGTTGGACCTTTTTTATTATTATAATTGTTTTATCAAAACATTTATATTTGTTTTTACATTTTAATTAGTGAATACTATTTTATCAGTGTCTAGACTATTACAAGCCTAACCAATAACCAGGGGTTAGAGTCAAATATTGTACTTTGCATCTGTGATATTAAACCTTAGCCATTATGTCCATATTCCCCAGAATAGTACATTATCAGTCTATAGATTATTATAAACCTAACCAATAACCAGAGTCCAAAATCAAACCCTGAACATTTTAATTGTGAGGTAAAGACCTTAACCATTATGTCCACCATTCCCAAATGTATTTGCTTTGTTGGTGGAGCCCTCTCCTTGAGTTATTGCTGGATTTGAATACCAGCTGTTTAAGGACACTGTCTAGAGAACTATGTATTAGCCACTCACACCACAGGAGTTTTTTTTTCCTTTATATGCAAATGAAAGGGATGAAATTTATAAAAAAAAATTTGCTGAAATTTTTCATTCAGTTTGACATAGTTATCACTGATGTATTATAAAGGATGAAGGTGAGTAGGAAAGAATAGACATTGGCTTTGCAATGTGTTTTTTAAATTTGGGACATCATTTCATGCCACTCATGATGGACTGAACTTACAATAATCACCAAAGGTTCCTCTTACAGATTCTGAAACACTGCCTCATTGCTATATATCTTTCATATGTCCCTCATGCTCAACCCAGTGATGGAATGATTGATAACACTCTTTTACCCACAGGTTTTAAATGGCAATAATTGCTGTTCAAAAATGACCAGTTAATAGTGCAATATTTCTAAATATAATCATTTTTCATATATTTTGATTCCCCAACTAAATCTCTTATTTGCAACATGAGTTAAAGCTATATATCTCTCAGATAATTTAAAAGTTTTTAATGACTGAAATATGCTGTAATCCAAAAGGTTGAAGGAGAATTGCAGAACGCTTCCAGTAAGAAGTCAATGTTGTCCTATACTACCAGAAAATTCCAAATGTACTGAAAGGATTAGATTGTACTACAGATGGACTTAATGTAGTAGAGTTGGAGTCTGAAATGGTCTCTCTATTCTTTTGCTACTCAGAACTGATATGCTATAAAATCCTTCATGATGTAATTCCATAACATACCATATTAATGACTTGTACTAAAGATGCATTTCATAACCCAACAAAAGCTGAAGCAGCAAGGTCAGGGTACTGACATATGCTGTTCCTGGCCTGCAAGAAGGAACAGTTTTACTCTGAAAAAAAAAGAAGAATGCTGCAGAGGTAATCACACATATAAGGTACAGATAACAATGGTATTGACTTAAAAGTAGGTTAACAAAGACTGTAAAAGCTACCTGTATGTGTTATACAATCAAATAATAAGAGATAGGTAAAGAGGGGAAAACACACAGCAAATGGCACTGATGGATGACAAGGCAAATAAATACAAATAAAGGACAGCTTTATCTTTGGACAGAAAAGTACAACAGATGAGGTACACTTGGCCAGAGGAGAGTAGCTTAGGGTCCCACCATACCCACTAAACTGCAAAATAGTGTCATTTTGGACTTTGAAGGTATAGCATTGGCTTTTTTATACTAGTGGACTTTTACCACTGAGAGAGAGAGAGAGAGAGAGAGAGAGAAAGAAAATGCATGTGTGTCTGTGTGTGTGTGTGTGTGTGTGTGTGTGTGTGTGTGTGTGTGTGTGTGTGTGTGTGTGTGTGTGTGTGTGTGTGTGTGTGTGTGTCTGTGTGTGTCTGTGTGTGTGTGTGTGTGTGTGTGTGTGTCTGTGTGTGTGTGTGTGTGTGTGTGTGTGTGTGTGTGTGTGTGTGTGTGTGTGTGTGTGTGTGTGTGTGCATATGGGCATGCATACATGTGGCAGTCTTTGTGTGCATGTGTGCTGGCCTTTTAAAGAAAGAGAGCTGCAGAGTGGAGACATTCACATGCATCAGTGCCCAAATATTGCAGTGTTCTTGGATACCCATAACTAGAGTGGCATTTGCTGTGACAATATACTACGAACTCTAAGTTGTTAATGAGGGAAATAAGTGAATGCAGAAAGACAGAGCATGTCATTATATAGAAAAGAATGACCTAACACTACCTTAAGAATTCACTTTGATTTGCCTATTGCATGTTTACCTAGGATAAACATATCTGATTTAAATGTTTGCATTCAGTCTTATACAATTCAACACCAATATAATACAACTGTGATGCAACACTTTAACAAAGAGCCATATTAGCCTGTTTAGGTGCCATATTTTTCTTGTCATTAATTAGTTCTTAATACTGTCTTGAAGCTAGAAAGGTTGTCGGTGGATCTTATGCAAATGGTAGTGAATTATATGGATTATCTATTCTGTCTGACAGCTCTAATATTGATTTGTTATATTTCTTAGTAGTTTATAACAATTGTTTCCCTTTTTCCTAATCTTAAGCTACACCATACAAAAATGTTCTGTAGTAATTTTATAACGATCAAATCCTTTCAAATGTAATTGTGAAAAACAGAATAAAGGCCTATTGCTTTCAACATTTCTCATAGGATTTATTTTACAAGTACTCAGTCAGTCATAGAAATGATATTGGGCATTCTGAAATATATTCAATCTAAATTTCTTATAAGAGAAACCACTGGCTGTGATCAAATTCCATATTTGATCTTATTACAGAGGTATACATTATTTTTATGGCCTATACACTCCTAGCTTTAATTAATTTCCTTACACAACCAATCAATTCTTTAATCAGTTGACCATATCATAATCAAAATCTAAAGCTGGATCTGTCTAGGCATCTAAATCCATAAATGTCTTGGCGTATTTAGTTTTCCATTGCCCCCAATGAGTAAACATTCATCCAACTAGTTTTTGTCTTGCTTTCAACTATTATCGTATTATTTTTATGAGACCTTGCCACTAGATTAGCCAAGTCTTATTGCAGAATTTTTCAAGTATTTATACTTGTCACAGATTTATCTAATTTAAATCACATGTATGCAGACAAAAATGTGAGATGCAAAAAGTATATCATTGATATGCATGATGAATATTATAGGAAAAATGTTTTATGAGCCTGTAAGCAGAAAAAAACAAATAAACAAATGTGGGTTAGCAAACTTTTAGCAAAAGCACTAAATATATATTTGATTTGGTTATAAAAGGACAACGGCCCATGAATGTAATTCCAAGGAGGGGGTAACATCCTAAGAAGACATGCTGAAAGGCTGGGGAATGTATGAACTGGACATGTATTTGTTTGCTTATGTGATTGCTTATAAAATTACACAATTGTTAGTATGTTTGTTTGCTTACTTGCTTATAAAAGTGTACATAAATGTCATGTGGATTGTGATCTTTAGGGCGGTGTTGAATCCCAAGGTAAAATAAAATTGAATGTGTTAACAGAAAAGCAGGCAGGCAAGTGTAAAATTATTTTCAATTAATTTCTGTTACAGGGACTCAGGCTAGAAAGGAATCTTACAGATCTAATTATTGTACTGTGAGAGGGGTTAAGAAGAAGGAGCAGAGTGTTATCAGGATGCCCCTTTCTTACAAAGCTGAATTTTGAAATCATGACAGCAAATTAAGGGGCCTCTGCATTTGTTTAAACTATAAGTCACACTCTTAGTGATAATTTTCCATGGATTGGTTATACCTTCATGGAATTATAGCTTAACATACACTACATAGATGTCTGCAGTTTATTTAAACTAAATTGCATTGTACCAGGCTTCACAGCAAATGTCGCATTTCTTTTCTTAAACCCTTTTATTAAATTCTCATATTTAAAACAATGACACAGGTAAACATACATTAATAGAAAAGAAAACAAATGCTAATAAAATTTTGCAATAATTTTATAGAGTATGCATATTTTACTTTAGTTAGCCTTTGTTGACCAGGTTAGTCTCACTAGGCTAGTAGCCTCTTTTCAGAGGAGACCCAAGGTGGTATTGATATTACTAGGGAAATGTTGGCAGGGCCAGACCTGGATCATGGTCAAATGGGGCTGTCGGCAGAGTAATAGATTAGAGCCTCCCTCCTAGCAGCACCCCCCCCCCCAGCTATTTGCCCCATTAGCTGGCCATTTCTCCCCAGTTACCATAAACACTGTATAAACATGCCAGTGTGCATACTATTTTCTTAAAACTTTTATTTCAAAGTTTATAGTACAAACAATGATAGCCATTTGCAAAACAAAATAATACATTCCCACAATGAAAACAGATTTAGTATGAACAGTAAGCTTCTCTGCCCTTGAAACTCACATTCATTGACATGGCATTGAAACTCGCATTCAAAGAAAATGCATTTGGCCAGTTCTGGATTAAGTTTATCATTGGGTTGTTTTCAAATCATAGGCCCCTTACACACATTTTTAGGACCATGCATATATGCATGTGCTCTTTGATGCACCATCCTGATTTTATGAAATAATATTCCATGTATAATACATGCCCGTTTGTTAGTGTTTTAAATTTGTAGTCTGCAAAAATTTTCCTATAAGCAAAGAAACAAAATATATTAACCATAATGACAAAACTGCCCATTTCAGAACATTTTGACCACAAAAGGCCACGCAGACTTCTGTCATTACAATCCACCAATATCAGTCAATATACACATTCTCTACAGAAGTAAAAGTCATCTGAATAATTTCACATTAAAGAGATCTATAACTAATGAAGAGGTTGTTGCTGTCAAACAACTTTTCATTTCAAGACAATGAGAGCACTGATAAACCAATAAATGAAAAACAAATAATACGAACTGGCTGAAGTAAATTTATTGCGTCCAAATTCAAGATATAAATGGTAATGCCCAAAATAAAAAGACAAACAAAATGCAAAAAAACAGTCAAGGTAAGTGCTTTCGTTTGGCTGTGCCAAACTTTTTCAAACAAAGTATCGTCGTTTCCTGCTGGTAAAATAATATGGTTACAATGATGCAATACATTGTTGCTTCCGTTAAAACATTTAAAGGAACACAATGCATTTTTAAAACATATATTCGGTTCATAACCTTCAAAATTCATCTAAAATATGCCCAACTTTTTAAAATAGAAAACTTTTCATTTCAGTGTGTTTCACGTACAAATCCAGCATGTGCTGCACTTGAAGAATAAATTACCCATATTCCATTTAAAATGCATTGTAAGCTGGTAATATTGAAATAGGGAATGGCTCTCAAAGTAACAACTGATTCATAGTTTATAGGTATTTCATCCAAAGGAAGACACACTCAGGAGTGTAGCATCTTCACCTCCCAACCCTTTAAAAGGCACTGGACTATCAACCTTCCATCTATACAGTGTGGGAGTAGAACCCAAAGCTTTCTACACCAAAGGCAAGTATGTTCGCTGTTGTACTACTCACACTGCTTTTAACTTATATAGCACAAACACTAATGATGGTCATTTTCTAAAGAAAACAGTTACACTTTGAAAACATAGTTAGCAAGAGCAACGGTAAACTATTTCCTTGAAACTCAACATGCCTTGAAAATGCACTGAACATTCCATGAAAATGCACTTAACATTTTTAAAAAAATGCAACCCTGATGACAGCTTGGTAGTTCATGTAGAGGATTCAGGCTTTATTCACCTGTCATCAAGGTACAGAGTTTGAGCCTGAGTAAGTTAACCAACCTGCCATCTGTAACTGGGTCATTTCACACACACTGCTCTGTCCATGTTCACTCATCTATCTGGCAAAGGAACAGCAAATCCTTCATGCTTAAAAAAAACCCTGTCTGAAGTTTCAATGTTCAATGATGCATGCAGAGTGTATCCCTGAAAAAAAAAGTAAGTTTACATGCAAGGATGCTACTGATACATGCGGCATGCATCCTTAAAGAAGAAATATAATGCATGTAAAGTGTGTTCTTAAAGAAGAAATGTAAGTTTTTATTTGAATTACATGTTGTGTGAGCCTCCTGGCCAGGGGAAATCCCTGCCCCAAGCTAATGGGTCATAAGCAACTGTCTAGGTTTCTTAGTGATGGGTCTGGCTCTGCCAGGGCATTGAGGAACTTCTCCTACTCTTTGCAGTAAGTGGGAAAAGATTGGGTGTTGTACATCCTGGCTTCCTGTTTCCTGTCCAGGCTCAGAGATAGCCAGGAGGAACAGAGGGAAACATGGCTGCTGACAGCCAAACCAATTTGGAAGTTAAATGTATTGAAAATGAAGAAAGATTTGTAGAATCACTACCAGAAATATTTTTAGGAAATGTGGGAGCAGAGAAACTGTAGTCTGCTGATGGTGAGATGAGGAAACAGGTGGAGATAAATGCAGTGGTGGAGATGGAGTCAGAAGAAAATGTCCATAAAAACCTGTTTGAAGTGGCAGAAAATGCAGAAAAATGTGTTATTTCAACCATCCAATTGGGAGGATTGTGGGATGAGTATTTGGAGGAGACAGTTAACCAAAGTGAGCCAGAAAGTAGAACTGCTGAATCCTGGAGTGACATTATGGAAACAAATAGAAGAGAGAGAAAAAGAGAAGGAAAAAGAGCCAGAGAAGGTTCCAGAAAAAAAGTCCTATACTCAAATGGTGGAAGAAGGAATTAAGGAGAAGGCGGAGATGAAGGAAGTAAAGAAAAATATGTTGTTTGGGTGATCAGTAAAAAAGAAAAAGGTCTGGACAGATATGAGGTATGGGACAATGTTATTGAACCTCTGGGAGTAAAAGCTGAAGAGTTAAGATCTTTCATTTTAATTAACAAAGAAATTTTTTGTCACTTGCTTTTTGAAGCTGGCTAGGCTATGGAAAACCTTTTGGGGGCCTACAAAATAAAGAAAGCAGAATTTCCTTGGTCACAACATGTTGTACAAGCCTTTTCAGGCAAAAAAAAAAAAAAAAAGAATCTTGATTCAGTTTAGAACTGAAGTGGGAGCAAAAAAAATGAAAGAATATTTGTTGAAAATATGTAAAGAATTAGTGGACACTAATAAAATCTATGATGAAAGAGGATTATGGACTGGGTGTCAGGGACATGGAATAATTTTAAAAATAGAAAATGACAATGTGATACACATACCTAGTATTATTAATGTGCATGGCAATAGAGGTTTTGTGAGGTATAGAGTACAACCAAATACTTGTTATTTTTGTGGAAAACGTGATCATTTAATTAATGAATGTGACAAAAAAGATGTTATTTATGTGCTCAGATAGGTCATAATGCAAAGAAATGTGAAGTGAAATGTAAAAAATGAGGTAATACAGGACATTCATGGTTAGAATTTGAGGCAGAAATACAATAAAATGAAAAAGAAAATGAAAATTAAATTATACAAGAAAATAGTTAGAAAAGAATGCTGTATAAGAACACACAACACAACAAGAAGAATTGTAAACATGGTATTTAAATTTTAAGGGAAAGACAAAGAGAAAGAGAAAGAAAGAGCCAGATGAAACAATTGAAGAAGAGTCAGAGTGGCATATAGTAAAAGGCAAGAAAAATGCAATAGGAAAGAGAGTTAGGCAAAGAAAAAGAAAATTTAAAAATTTAATGGCAAGAGAGAATACAAAAGGTAAAGGGTAAGAAGATTATTCTAATAACTGTTCTATAAAGCTGAAAATATTAGCTTTGAATGTGAATAGTATGAAGAATATTAAGAGGAGAATTAGTATTTTACAATAGTGTACTGCAGTAGATACTCAATTACTAGTTTTGGAAGACATTAGAATGCTAACAGAAGAAGAAAGGGTGCAAACAGAAAAACTTTGGAATAGTACTGCTATTTGGAATATAGGCAAAGAAACATATTTAGGTATATGTATACTATGCCAAGAAAATATAAAAATATTAGATATTACTATAGTAGAACTGGGCTGAATAACAGCAGTGGATATAAGATGTAAAAATATGTACAGTATGTAGACTAATAGCGTTACCTGCATATGTGACATAAAAGAAAGAGAAACAATGTTTAAAAGTATACTAATTATGTCTGCATTAACATGGGTATAATAATGACAGGTAACTTCAATTGTATTTTGAGAGAAAAAAAGCATACTTGTGATATTAAAATGATTACTGAGATTATGGTAAGTAGAAAATTAAAAACATATGAAAATAAACATTGGACTTACAAAAGAAATGAAATAAAGACAGAAACTGATTTTTTATTTCAAAAAGCCTAAAATTATGCAAACAGGAATTACATATAATGGTTCTCTGATCATGTGATGATTTGGATAAGAATTCATGAAAGCGAGGGATATATTAAAATAGGAAAAGCCATAAAAAAGAGTAAATTAAAAAGAGTTAGATTAGGAGAAAGAAAAATAAATTACAGAATGATAGCAACAACATACTAGTATGAGAGATTTTTACAAAAAAATGGACAATATGGTGGATTCAATTCAAAGAGAAATACAAAAAAAGTATTTTTAGAATCTATAGAAAAGAAAAGGAAAACAAGAAAAAAGAAAACATGGAACACAAAATATTAAGTCAAGAGATATTTGAACAGTTGGGGGGTGGCCTAATGGTTAAGATGTTTACCTTACAAACACAAGGTGCAGGGTTTGAGTCTCACAAGGGATAACTGACTAGGCTTAAAATGGCTCACGAGGACAGTTAGCCTAGTACTAACCTATGAACTTGATGGAGAAGAAAAAATCATTTCATGAAAAAGAAAATAATTATACAGAAGAAATCAAGATATGGTTAATAAATTGTTATATAAGCAAAAAATATTGCTTACAAGAAAAAAGAAGTAGCACCCTACTTATGTAAGATAGTAAAAGAAGGAAAGATAATATGAGTATAAAGATGGGAAACAAGTTAAAAAACAAGGAGAAATATACGAAATAATTAAAGAATATGTATTAGATTTATATAGTAAAAAGAAGTTAACATAAAACAAATTTATAATGGTGAAAAATTAAATAAGGAAGATAATGAATATTTAGAGAGAAAATAAATATAAATGAGTTGAATTAGATCATGAAATATATTAACGTTAATTCAGCTACAGGTTTGGACAGAATTGAATATAGTATGTATAAAAAATGTATGACTGGCAAAAATGGTGTTTATAGAAGTAATGAGTGTCTAGTAAAAGGAGTTTAGTATAAAGAAATTTGCACAGGTATGATAACATTTATATTAAAGAAAGGAGATAAAGATGAAATAAAAAATGGAGACCAGTTACACTGAATAACACAGACTATAACATTTTTTATGAGAATACTAACTAAAAGACTGCAATGTAAAATAGAAAGATTGTATGATCAGAATTTGTTTGGGAGAAAAGGAAAGGGGAGTCAAGACTTGTGGACAATAAGGGAAGGAATTGATGATATTACTAAAAAAGCAGAAACAAGAATTATGATAGGTGATGTCAGTTACGCATATGATAATATTCAGTATTAGGCATATGCTAATATTCAGTATAAAAAATTATGATGAATTTTGCAAGTATACAACATAAGTGAAAAAATATTACAAGTAATTACATCAACATGAAAAGAATTATGTGAACTTGAGTGTAAATGGTTGGATTGGGGAGAATTTGAAAATAGAATGTGGTATAAAACAAGGATGTCCTGCAATTAGTATGATCTTTGCTATAATAAAGAACATAGTAGTTATGGAAATTAGTAAAATGTCAAGTAAGGGAGGATATAGAATGATGGAGCAGATACAGTTACCAATAATGTATACTTATGCTGATGATATTGTAGTAATAGCAAAATATAAAATCTGGATGTATAAAAATAATGAAAGATTGATGGATGAATAAAATTGGTTTAAGCATAAATAAAGAGAAAAGAAAAGGTTTTGGGTATGAAGGTATTATAGGAGGTGTGGAATATAATGAAAAGAGTATATATATTTTAGGAATGATATTTGCAAGGGTAGAATACAGACATGAACAATGGGATAAAGTTATTTAAGGAATCAAAGACATAATTACATTCTGAAATACATATAGGTTTTCATACAAAAAGAAAGCACATTTAATAAACACCATAATAACAGGTAAAATAGCTTATATTGCAAATGTTTATATGGTGTCAATGAAATATGAAAAATAAATTATGCAGACAATCTTTTCATTTATTTTGGGGTCAAAACTGAACCAAGTTAAGAGGGGAATTTTATATAAGAAAGATGAACAAGGGGGACTGAGGATGATAAATCCAAGTATGAATGCAGCCTCTTTAAGTATATATAAACCACTAAAAGTAATAATGAAAAATAATAAAGATTTGACTGAAACAATAACGTATTGTAAATGTAGAAAATTTTGGGAAGAAATGGAAATGAAAAAAGAAATAAAAGTGTTATTAACGACCAAATGAAAGAATTTTGCAGTAAAATTGTATTGTGGCAATTAAAAAGGAATGTGATCAAAAATAAGAGAAATAATTGTATGTTAGCATTATGATATCCATTTATTTGGTGGATCCATGGAAAGAGTCAGAAATAGATAAGAAGAAAGCCATAATGATGAGATACAGAAATTATAAAAGAATTAAAGAATGCGATGATTTTTTGTGGAGGTTGTCCATAGGAAAACTACCAGTGGGGGCAAATATGCCATACAGAAAAAACAAGATAGCTTATGTAATAATTGTAAAGAATTAGAAACTACAGAACATTTTTTTTAAATGTGAGAGAATTCAAAAAGTGTGGAAAAACATATGAAAACATGATTTGATTAAAATGTATTTAAATTTAGAAATGTTAAACATGGATATGATAGAGTATGGGTTTTATGGGACAAGATCCCAGAATGAAGTTAAGAAAATGGACAGAATCATATTCTATTTAACATGGACTATACGGAATGAAAGAATTAATGAAATCAAATAAAATAGAAAATAGACATTGACAAAAATACTGGAAAAATATGGTTTGGTTGTGGGTAAAAAGTGGGGGGAAATACTTAAAATGGAAATATCAATGTACTGGATGATGTTAAAATATGCAAATGTTATAAATATGTAAATGTGTAAAATATGAATTGTATATATGTATACAAATAAAAAAAATACTCTTAGAGAGATGATCACTAGGTTGTGCCAGAGGCCTGTTACCAGTGATCACTGTATCTAAAATGGAGGTTGTGAGTGAAGATGAGCTGGAGAAAAATGAATCTGTAATTAAGAAGGAAAAATACATTTTGAAGGTGAATATCATAGCATCTGGGGGGTATGGATGGCTGTTATACAAAAAATGATGGAAGAAGCAGAACCAGAAGAACTGGAGGCCAAATGCCTCATGTTCTAACATTATAACTGAGTAAAGCCAACCTCAGATTCAAGGTCTAACAGAAGAGTAATACTGCTTCCACATGGAATAGTTGCAACATCTGAAGGCATATATTTTCTTACATCTTGTTGGTATTTTGGGATGAGCTATATTGCATTTCATTATAAAACATAGCAATGTCAATATTCTTGCAAAAATATAGTTTTATTCTGTGTTGACTGACTTCAGTAGAAAATAACTGACGAGAAGCGACATGATGTTTAATAAAAATTAATTCTAAAGAACTTTCTGTCTGAAAGTTTAAAAGGGATACATATCAAAAAGTATTTAGTAAGCATCATAACATTGTTGCCAGGAATGCCTTATTCCACTTTTACTTTTCTAGAAGTCTGCACTTGTTTTACAATATAACAATTATATCAAAGCTTACAGATCTTTTCTCATTATTTATTGCTACTTTTTTAGCATTTAAGGCCTGGATAGGACAGAAAATTAAGACATAGCTGTCCTATTACACTTGACTAGTACGGCACAACCCATTAAGAAATAAAGCACTATAATGAATGAGATTTCTCAGTTTTTGCAGATTGCAAGTTATGTAACCTGTTTTCCCTTTGCAGGATTTAAAATGATTTATTTTTCTCTTTAAGACTATTTCATGGTTCAAGCAAATTATCAGTGAAATGTAACTATTTTAATCTGTCTGTCTACTGCATATATTTCAAGTACCTTCTTCTCATTCATGTACATCACTGCTCCTAGAAAATATTTCTTGCTTCCTCTATGTTTGAATCTGTTAAGGTTATTAAATCACCTCAATATTTATAATGTACCATTCTTTCCTTATTAACTACATTAGCTATTATTGACTTGTTTTGTCATTATTCTGGCAGTCTTCCTTGTTTCTTTCTGCTTTGATTTCTACTAATGCTTAACTCATTCACTCCAATGGAGCTCAGGAAGTTTGCGCTCTAACTTCTAATGGGTGGAGCCTACGCCTTTTGACAGAATCAAATTATATCCTCACATGTCAAACAAACATTCACATCTCTGGAACCATAGGGATTATGAAAGAAGTATAAATGGAAAACCCTTCAGGACAAACTATTTTTACAGTGGTAGTATTCGTTAGGTTCTAGGCCCTAAAATGAATTTTATAATATAGAGTAAACACACTAATATGTAATATTTTGTAAACAACTTATAATATCTCAGCAACCACTCCAGATACACACATACTATCAGTAGCATTTTATTCATCTAGCTGACAGCTTTCATATGAGGCTAAGGAGTTCTGTCTGTGTTACACAGTTGTTGAGATATTTAGAAATATATGAACATTATATCTATGTAAATTAATATCATGAAAACAACATTTAATATCTCTTTACCTGCATTAGACCGAGGTCAAATATTATTGTAGTTGTATTTACCACTGTGTTAGCTTTAAGATGAAATCTTTTAAAACCTTGTACATAGCATGGTTTTGGAATTATTGATGCAAATATGAACAAGCAATATTTGACGCCTAGAGTTGTCAGTGGGAGCTAACTGCACATGCACCTGGAGGTGTCCTCAGATGTTATGATTAATGTGCTCCTACTGTATATAATTTTGCTCCAAACTGATGAGTATCATTAAATTTCACTGACATCTTTTATGAGAGCAACATTATTTCCCTCATGCTTAATTGCATTTTTTGCAATAAAATGTTTATCTCCGTATGTTTTGATGTATTCCAGTTATTTCTCATTACAATCTTCTTGATTACCAGTATTTTTCTAGCTTTCTTTCGAAACAGCTTCAAGGAAGTCAGACCTGTAGTCTTAGTCCATAGAATTTATTGCCATTTTTTTTCTTCAATTTATTATATGGAATTCTT